>NC_037681.1:71192533-71201523 GCF_003255815.1 Theropithecus gelada | reverse complement strand
GTTTTTTGTATTTTTAGTAGAGACGGGGTTTCACCATGTTAGCCAGGATGGTCTCGATCTCCTGACCTCGTGATCCGCCCGCCTCGGCCTCCCAAAGTGCTGGGATTACAGGCTTGAGCCACCGCGCCCGGCCGGACCTGCATTTTTAACGTAAATGTAAGGTGATACAGAAGCAAACGATGCAAGGGAAACAACTTCACCCTAATCAAGGCTGCTGTTTATTATTCGCTGCCATGGAGATTTCTAGAAAACTCTGCATAGGATCAGCATTTTATAGGAATACATGATCAAAAGAGCCTAAGCCTCCATGTAAAGATACTGAAACAGATCTATTGGAAGATACAGTGTAGAGATTCTTCAAACGTAGAATTAAGATGTCTTTGTATAGTTTTGGAGAAAGAAGAATACAAAATACAAACACAAGCAAAATCTGCATATTTCTACCCAAACAAAACAATCAAACCAGATATGCTTCAGATTAAAGTAAAAAGGAGTAGGGAGCTTGAGTGGTGGGAAGCATGAAGGAACTAACAAAACTGGCTTCATAAGATGCGGTTTTTAATTGTTTAGATTGCCCAGTTATCAAAGTTGACCAGTCTGTGTGGAGTGCAACCCAGTGCATTTTATTCAACATCTATGAGCACTAGGGTTTTCATCTTTCAAGTGAAAGGATTAATCTCTGTGTACCTTAAGGTCCCTCTCTACAATGAGATTTAAGTTCTGTGGTTGCAAACACAGAAAACATATTTTTATATAAAGCTGTCTTTAAAGTTGTTACTGAAAAGTCATCTAGCCAAACAGGTCCCAACATATCACACTAAGTGACCTTAGTTATTCTAAAAAGGTAAGAGAAAAAAAAAAAAAAAAAAGGTAAGAGAGAGAATATTTTTCTACCACTACCATCTCCTTGATCAAAAGCAAAACAACAAACAAAAATCCTCTTCAAATTTAAGAAAAAAGTGTGTTGAAAGACATTCCTATCTGCCTGCTTAGTTTTTCTTTCTTTCTTTTTCCTCCTTTAAGTAAAGTTGGGCAAAGCATCCAAGAATCAGATTATCAAGAGGCGGCACAAGATGTAAAAGTCTGCCTCTGCCCAGGTCCCCACAGCCTTTCTGAGCCAGCCAATGGCTCTGATGCTAGAGCTTAGCATTCTCATTAAGTTTTACAGGTTTCCATCAAACAGCTTCACTGCTTTAAACCTGAAGCTGGTCCCATAGTCCAGTCATAGGGTATATGATCAAAACACATGATGTTTTTAAAAATTCAAAATACTGGATATGCTTCCACTGTTCCATGCTTCTCTGTATTCTAGCAAAGGTAGATGGATAAGCTCTGCATGCAGTTGCCTCATAGTCCATTTTTAAATAATTATTTGATTCTGTGAGAGGTATGGTGCTTGTGAACAGGTAAGAGATCTCTGCTAGGGGATAGATGTTAAGAATGATTATCTTTAGGAAATGATTTCTAGGAGAGTTTTTGACTGAAAACTCTTAGCAAGCACCAGGAAATATCAGGGGCAGACTATGTCTTCTATTCTAGCTCTGCTGGCCCCAGGGCTGGAGTCCATTAAAGAATATAAATGAAAGAGTGCGAAGCCATCCCTGTAGTTGGTCCTATGATCACACATGCTAAGCAAGCAGTGTGTAATTATGGGAGGACATTAAAATGCCAGTGGAAGAGATGGATGAGATTCAAAACATGTTTTCTTTTCTGGGTCAGTAAAGTCCGTTTTCTTTTTTGCAAGAATCCATGTTCCCTTTTCTTCTATGAAGAATAGAAAATGTATCTGAGCCATCAGTAATTTTAAAAGAAAGGAAGGGAAGAAGGGAGCAAAAGGGGGCAGAAAGCGAGAGAAAAAGAAAGGAAGGTAGGAAGCTTCCTTTTGATAGTCATCTTCTTGATGGGAAAAATAATGTACAAAATTAATAAATAACAGCAATTTTTGGGAAGTATTGATTCTGGAAAAGAAATTCTGAACCATGAAGAGATCTTTAAAGATAAACAAAACTGAAACTTAAATATAGAGGATCTCTATGAAGCTTGAGAGAAAAAAAAAAGAGAAATGAACATTCTCTAATGTTCTAACTAACTTTCAGTGGAATTTTCAGGGAAGCAAAATCTTGTCTGAGGATGTATCAGGAAGAAGATCTATACCTTCTTTTTTTCCATTTATCAACCTGGATGATCATTTTTTTGTTTGTTTGTTTTGGTCCTGATATCCCATATGGAATATAGCACGTGTGCTATCTGTGTTTTCTGTGCCACATAGTTGAATTTTCTAAATCTCATTGAAATCCTATGGATTCCGTTAAATCTTAGCCATTTAGATTTTCAGCCTTTTGCATAAGGCCTTACAATTTTAAAGAAAAAAAAAAGAGAGAGAGAGATGAGATCATTTAGTCTTATTTAAAATGAGAAAACTGAAGGGACATATTTTACCCTCACTTTTAACAACTCGTAACTGGGTCTTATGATTCTTGGTCCAGACTCTATAACTCTATTAGCTTCTGTATATTTCTTTCTTAGCTCCATGTAACTGGTGAACATTGTGGATCAAAGATGTGACCGTTCTGTTTGATAACACCGGTTTGTGTCTGACTAACCCATGAAACAGAACTATCTCAGAACAAGGAAGGAACAGACCTGTCTTATGCAATGGTACATTTTAATGATATTTAAATATACCCCAGTCTATGATGTGTATGGCAGACATAGCAAACACTTAATAAACTGAAGTGGTTTTTAAATCCTTCAGGTCAACTCTATACAAGCTTAAGAAAGTCCACTTAAAACATTCCTTAATGGACGGCAATATTGTTAGGAAAAACTTACAAATACATCAGGTTAATTTCAAATTTCAGATTCTTGTCACCACTCTTCCCATCCATCGCTTGCCAAAGGTGAACATTTTGGATATCTTCGAACAACTGACTTTCTTATAATTACATTGTTGAAGTCCAAGTTCATAATTGTTGAGAGTTATTTGAACAATCATTTGTGATAACTCAAATGAATGACATAATTCATCAGAATTTCCGTTGTTTTGGTACCATCCTGAAAAACAGGATGCATGTCATGCATGTCAAACCACGTATTATACTACTTGAAGAACAAATCCAAGAGTTAAATTCTCAAAAACCCTGTTTGGATATTTTGGAGACTGGCTTCAGTCTGATGAATGCTAAAACACATGGGATCTTCACAACATTCTGATTTAATTTACTTATTTATTTATTTTTTTTTTTTTATCGTAGGTAGTCATGTTTTTCCATAAGCTTAAAGTGTTACCACTAGAAAAAATATAAAGCAGTATATATCATACTGTTTAGGGAAATAAACCCTGTAGTTACCTAGGTAGATAAATTAAGACACAGTGAGATTAAGTGACTTCTTCCAAATTATTTATTTATTTTTGCCAAGATGTCTCATCAGTCAGATATCCTTGATGAATTCAGTAAGATCTTCAACTTGACAAAATAGTAACCATATTGGTAGAAGCATCTACAACATAATCCAATACTTCTTTTTTCATTTTTTTTTTTAATTCACAAATAAACTTAGAATGTGAAAGCATTTTCCCATTGCTAGTCTTCTAAATGTCAGAATCCTTCATGTCATTTTCTCTTTTCTTATTCATACCAGAAGTTTAATGATCTTATGATTCTACAAGCATATCTCAAATTAACCTTGACTTTCTTGTCTGTCATCATCTAACTAAAAAGTTCTTCAACTGGTTTTGGAGAAATGTCATTCTTTAGTTATTTCTCTAGAAACTTCTAAGTAAAGTCATGAGCTGTTCCAGGGTCCATAAAACAGGTCTTTTACATTTATTATTATTCCTTGCCCCCAAAAAACAAGACTTGGCCAGGCACGGTGGCCCATACCTGTAATCCCAGCACTTTGGGAGGCTGAGGCAGGTGGATCACTTGAGGTCAGGAATTCGAGACCAGCCTGGTCAACATCGTGAAACCCTGTCTCTACTAAAAAACACAAAAATTAGCACACGCCTATAATCCCAGCTACTTGGGAAGCCGAGGCAGGAGAATTACTTGAACCCGGGAGGCAGAGGTTGTATTGAGCCAAGATGGCACCACTGCATTCCAGCTTGGGTAACAGAGTGAGACTCTGCCTCAGGAAAAAAAACAAAAAAGCAAGTCTTACTACTTTTACTTAGAAATTTTTCTTTTTTTTTTTTTTTTAATTTTCATCCATTAACAAACTTTGAAAGTCATAATGTATCTATCCCTGGAAGGATGTAACTATAATTGTCATAGAACTCTAAGAAATTATGCTACATTATGTGCATCCTTATTCTTTGAGGAAATAATAAGTTTACCTCAGGTTTTTATTTTTATTTTTTTTAGATTTTCAATGACAGTCTGCATTTATTCTTGCTTTTGGCTAGTCATACACATCTCTTCTAAAATATTAATATTTTAAATATTAGTTTTAAATATTCTAAAATATTAGTTTTGTTCCTAATTTTATCTAGAACCCTGGATAATTTAATATATAATATATAATTTAATATATAATTAATTTCTAATACAAGCAATCAATTTGCTTTCCACAATTTGGTTTTGTATCCCCTATTTTCTGATATGCCATTCTGCTTTCCTTCACTTGGGTTATAGTTATTAAAATAACTAAAATCCACGCCATCAACTGACAGAACAATTATTCACCTTTTGTACCTTGTAAAAATGCATTAAATTTCTATCCACAACTGGAAGTATAATGCATGTTTTAGCTTCTTATAGGAAACATCCAAACATTTCTGATGATTTCCTTTTCATCAGGTGCAACCGCCTCAACTTCAATTAGCCAGACAAATTTCCTGATCATGTATTCCTTATTCTGACAAAGAAATTTTTACTTGGTTTCTGGGATATTGACATATAATTTTCAGGGAAGCATGTTTCCCTTGAATTATTTCTGTTTCTCACTTTATCTTAAAAGTCCTGTTTCATGCAATACTCATCATGTCTTTGGAAAAACATTCCCAAGTGTGTTTTCTTCATTATAGCATATTTTTCAAGTCAAGAATATTTATTGTGCATTTGGCATTGTTAGAGATATAAATTTTCTCCTAAAATAGTTGAACATTGAACTGAGAAGTCAGATTTCAACAGGTAAACATATTTGTTTACTACTTCAGTAAGTAGTGACCACCTTCTAAAGGCACAATTTATTTGGAGCTGTGTGGCTTGCCAATTTTTGTAAGGGCTGAATTTTTATAAGGCTTTCTTAGTGAGCTTGCAATCTAAGAATGCTTCTTACATGAACTCTAGTGATACTGCCTAGGATTTTATTTTGGTGTGACCTTGGGCAAATAAGTCATTTTCTCAGTCCCTCTGATTCCTCATCTGTAAGGTGGAGACATAAAAGTATCTACAGATAGGGTTTTTGTGAGTGTTAAATGAGATAGTTGATGTATCTTTAAAAGAAATAGGAGAGTTGGCCAGGCATGGTAGCTCATGCCCGTAATACTAGCACTTTGGGAGGCTGAGGCGAGTGGATCACTTTAGGTCAGGAGTTCAAGACCAGCCTGGCCGACATGGTGAAAACCTGTCTCTGCTAAAAGTACAAGACAAAAGAAAACAAAAATTAGCTGAGTGTGATGGCAGGCACTTGTAATCCCAGCTGCTTGTGAGGCTGAGGCAGGAGAATCACTTGAACCCAGGAAGCAGAGGTTGCAGTGAACCAAGATTGTACCATTGCACTGCAACCTGGGAGACAGAGCGAGACTCTTTCTCAAAAAAAAAAAAAAAAAAAGTATATATATATATGAAAGTTAGTATTAGATAGGATTACAGCTTATAAGTATGTGTATAAATGGTGCTTTGGGGCATTTTACACATGCTATTTAGTCTTTACAGTAGACTTGGAGAGTAATTATTCTTTCTGATTTAAAAAGGTTAATTTATTTTATTTTTTTCTTTATAGAGAAGGCTCAAGGAAGCTAAGTAACTTGCCCAAGGCTGCCTCCTGTTAAGAGATGGAACAAAGATGCAAACTAAATCAATGTGATTCTAAAGGTTGTTTCCCTCCTCTGTGCTTTGATGATAGTGCAGTAGCAGGAAGAGTATTGGATAAGGGCAGGAAAAATTTAGTTTTGATTTGAACTCATTCATTTATTTGTTCTATAAATTCACAGGGTGGAGGTATTGAGGATATGGGAATTTTTTTTTTTTTTCTCTGAGATGGAGTTTTGCCCTGTTGCCCAGGCTGGAATACAATGGCATATCTCGGCTCACTGCAACTCAGCCTCCGGGATTACAGGTGCCTGCCACCATGCCCGGCTAATTTTTGTATTTTTAGTAAAGACGGGGTTTCACCATGTTGGCCAGGCCAGTCTCGAACTCCTGACCTCAGGTAATTGGCCTGCCTCAGCCTCCCAAAGTGCTGGGATTATAGGCGTGAGCCACTGTGCCCAACCGGGAATGGGCATTTTACCAGGAAAGATAATTACAGACAAGGGGAGACTCAATCATTTTTTTAGACTCAGTTATTTATTTTCTCAATAAACATTTATTGGATACTGAGCAGCATTCTCAATGTGTGCTGGCTGCTGAGCAGCAAACAAGAAAACCTGTATTTGCAGTGCTTAAGAAACCTGTAGGTAAAGAGGAATGCAGAACAGGTTCTCAAGAGATAGATTAGGGGCCATTCACATGGAGGAGGTGTTGAACATTCGGATATGCCATGCCCATTCTGGGAAGCTTAATGAGGAGACGTGGGAAAAACCAGAACCATCAGGACATTGAAATGCACCCACTTTAGAGAATGAAGGAATGAAGAGAAGACAAGGAAGAGAAGACATCAGAAGGGAAGGGATGTATCCCAGGGTAGGGCAGTAGCTGAATGACAGTTAACATAAGAGGAGATAGCTTTGGAGGGGGCCTTATGGCTGGAGAGGATGAGATAGATTCTTGAAAGTAGATCCTCAGGCTGCTGTAGTAGTAAGTAATAGAGACTGTATCCCTCCTCACACATCAATCAAAGGTTTGGGATATTGTGATATGGCTAGAGGGTCAGTCTCTTCCAAGGTAGCTATAACAGAGACCCAACTACAACCTAAGACAGAGCCAGGTCCCTCCTCAAGACAAGACCCTTCATATGACTTTGTTCATTAAGAAGCATATCCTCCCAGGCATGGTGACTCATTCCTGAAATTCTAGCACTTTGGGAGTGCTGAGGCAGGCAGATAGCTTGAGCCCAGGAGTTGGAGATCAGCCTGGTGAAACCCCATCCCTACAAAAAGTACAAAAATATTAACTGGGCATGGTGGCATATGCCTGTTTTCTCAGCTACTCGGGAGGGTTGCTGGAGTCCAGGAGGCAGAGGTTACACTACACTGTGATCATGCCACAGTACTCCAGTCTAGGTAACAGAGCAAGACTGGGTGAAAAAAAAAAAAAAAAAAAAAAAAAAAAAAAAAAAAAAAAAAAAAAAGAAAGAAAGAAAAAGAAACGAATCATGTCCTAGGAATTTTCCCATGTTCACCATAAACACCTCAGGAGCAATCCAAAAAGATTTTGTTTTCCAGACAGACTAGGGAAATCCCTACTGAATGTCCATATCAGGTGGGGCTCCTGAAGGCTGCCCAGCCAGTTAGGCAGATGGGTCTCTTCTCCGAGGGAGAACAGGCAAACCTCACCATCTGTTCTGCTAGATACAAAGCTTTTTGTTTGTAGTTTTGACCTGGCTGAGCCCTTCTAGTAGTTGTAATAAAATTATTGTGAACTACACAGTATCACTGTCTAGACACAGTGGAATAGTGGAGAGAGTCAGAGATCTGGAATTAGATGTTTGTATTCCAAACCCAAGTCCAGCAGTTTTGGCAAATTGCATAATTTCTTTTAATGTGATTTCTCTGTGAAAGGGGAGTAGGATAACAAAGGGTTATTCTGGCAATTTGAAATGGTGCACCTTGACAAAGAAACACATAGAAGATTCTCCAAAACACAGCAATTTTTACTAACATGGGATAGATTGTGAATTATATAGACAACTATCATAAAAGAGAAGATGTGAGAAAGAACAAAGATCTGAGAAAAGGTAGTGTGAGGTAGTGGAATCATCTTTGGAAAAAATACATTTGTCCAAAGAACTCAGATTGTAAGAGATTATGAAGAATGGATGAAGAAGAGAAAGAAGCAATGCATTTGTATTTGGTTGTTTTTCTTAGAAAGTTGGCAATGAGCAAAAAGAGAGAGAAGGAGTGTCATTGCTGGAAGAAGTAAAAGACTGAGGAGAAGCTTCTAACGCCTGATCATAACCGTGCCCTCAAAACAAACGTGAAAACCAGTCTACTCTATCTAGAAATAAATATGTTTATGCAAAGTTAGTGTTCTCAGAGGAAATAATCCAGAAATTGTTGGGGGAGCCATTAGGAGACAGAAATGGAAACTGATGGAAAGTTAAGAGCCTCTATAACATAGTGTTTATTCTTTTTTTTTTTTTTTTTTGAGACGGAGTCTCGCTCTGCCGCCCAGGCTGGAGTGCAGTGGCCGGATCTCTGCTCACTGCAAGCTCCGCCTCCCGGGTTCACGCCATTCTCCTGCCTCAGCCTTCCGAGTAGCTGGGACTACAGGCGCCCGCCACCGCGCCCGGCTAGTTTTTTGTATTTTTTAGCAGAGACGGGGTTTCACCGTGTTAGCCAGGATGGTCTCGATCTCCTGACCTCGTGATCCGCCCGTCTCGGCCTCCCAAAGTGCTGGGATTACAGGCTTGAGCCACCGCGCCCGGCCTAACATAGTGTTTATTCTTACATTATAGTTTTTATTTATTTTTTGCATTGTTTTAGCATTTTGGTTCTCACTTACCCTTACTACAGCAGAACTGGTGGAGAATTATTAAAGAACATAGATAATAATGGCAGTAGAAACTAAAGTCATAATTGACTTTAGTCAAAAAACAGCTGAGAGGCTTAGGCCTTTAAATTGTCCCTTTCTATGGCAGAATTTCTTTTTTTTTTTTTTTTTTTT